>NC_087064.1:30037739-30085437 GCF_963678635.1 Symsagittifera roscoffensis
ACATATATACCTACATACATCAGTTTATACATGAATACATACATACATACATACATACATACATACATACATACAAACATACATAGATTTATACAAATATACATACAAACATACATACATACATACAAGCATAGATACATTCATACATACACACATACATACATACATACATACATACATACATACACACATACATACATACATACATACATACATACATACATACATACATACATACATACATACATACATACATACATACATACATACATACATACATACATACATACATACATACATACATACATACATACATACATACATACATACATACATACATAGATACATACATACATACATACATACATAAATACATACATACATACATACATACATACATACATACATACATACATACATACATACATACATACATACATACATACATACATACATACATACATACATACATACATACATACATACATACATACATACATACATACATACATACATAGATACATACATACATACATACATACATACATACATACATACATACATACATACATACATACATACATACATACATACATACATACATACATACATACATACATACATACATACATACACACATACATACATACATACATACATACATACATACATACATACATACATACATACACACATACATACATACATACATACATACATACATACATACATACATACATACATACATACATACATACATACATACATACATACATACATACATACATACATACATACATACATACATACATACATACATACATACATAGATACATACATACATACATACATACATACATACATACATACATACATACATACATACATACATACATACATACATACATACATACATACATACATACATACATACATACATACATACATACATACATACATACATACATACATACATACATACATACATACATACATACATACATACATACATACATACATACATACATACATATAAACATACATACATTGGAAACTGTTATGGCCGATAAAGTGGTTGACTCGCTTTCCTCGCTCCAAATTGGACTAAAACGCAAAAAAAAATTGAACCAGTTTTTCTCAACACTGAGAAAAAATTTGGAGAATTTTATAATGTCGTTCGAATCACGCTTGAAAGGGCTTGAATATGATATATCACTCGACTCATTCCGATAATTATTTGTGTTACCTATTTTTGCGTAAAAACAAAGAAAAAACTATAGCACACCCGAATACAACGATACTACACATTTTTCAAATGGTCGGAACAAAAAGATAAAAGTTTCGACGCTTTGAATCTATGGTCCATCGGATGATTCTGTTTGATTCTGTTGAATGACTTGATTTGATTGAAGGGTTCATTACATTTTGCTACAATAAAATCATCATCAATTGTGCGTTAAAAAGTTTTATGATATCATTCTTAACGCAATCGCTGACTGCCCTGAAGATGCTCTTTCGGTCAAAGACGAAACTTGCAAAGCCGTTTATGTGCAAAAGAGATATCAAAGTTCAGCTCGTAAATTTATTATATCATCAACACCTTTTACAAACTGTTGTAAAACCACTGGTATGATAAAAAGAAGAAAAAGAATATAAGCAAGAGTTCAGTTAGAAATTTAATCAAAGCTGTAACATTATGGACTTTGACTGATATTTGACTGGTAATTTAATGAGCCACCTGAAATATGAAATGATTCACAACAATTATTACATCGTAAGTTTGACAACCAGATGTATTGTAATGGTTATCGAGTTAATACATGACATTTATCAGACAAAAAAAATCTGCGTTGATTTGAGCAAAATTAAATTCTAGTTCTTTCTGAGTAGAATTCCGAATGTCTCTTAAAACATGTGGCTGTTCTGACCACTGAAAATCGGGAAGAGTTTGGTATTCGGATGTGTTTTAGTTTTTTCTTTTTTTTTAACGCAAAATCAGGTACCACAAAAAAATATCGAACTGGATTGAGTGATATATCATAATAAAACCCTTTCAGTGATTATTCAAACGATTATTGGAAAGTTCCAAAAAAAAACATTCTCAGTGTAGAGAAACTGGCTTGAATTTTTTGATTGTTCATTTAGTTCTCGACCAAATAAAGTGCTGATAACTTGTTAAATTGGTCATTTAGGCAACAAAAACGTAACTTTTCCATACGGGATTTAGTTTTGAAAGCTATATTTGGCACTTCCTTGGCAAGAAAGTTTTTTTGAAAAATCTGAAAAATATTCTTAAAAAATAGAAAAACTTCGAAATTTTAGTTTGAAATTTTTTCTCTTTTTTTGTTTTTTATTCTTTTTTGAAGACAACTGCTGTCGATGATGCATAATTTACTAACTTTTTACGCGTGTGTATAGTTTTATCATCACACCACGTACAAAAAACGACACTGTTTTGAAGAACTTAAAATTTCGGAAAACTTTTATTTGTTGTTGTTATGAATATGTTGGGAACATTGTGTTACTTGAACTGCAACCTGCTATCCTTGTTTAATTATAGTTATATTTAGTGTCTAAATAAGACTGACCTCGAAGCTGCCTACACAATTGCCGACACTTCTTCTCTAACAGACGCCGAGCTAGTCGAACTATGTCCCGCCCTCCTCTACCGAGCCCTGGTTGCTGCCGAGTGCGCCCATGATGACCATGACGAGGACCATGATGACCATACGGGAGAAACAACTGGGTATGGCTACAACTATGGAACTCTGGCTGTTTTGGTGATCAGTCTATCTCCCTTCCTGGGCGTTCCGCTGGTTTTCATGAAGCGTAACTCGCTTGTTCTGCAGATGATAATTCAGTTTTTGATTGCTGTCGGCGTTTCGGCACTGGGTTGCGACTCTCTGCTTCACTTATGGCCTGAGGTTGGAAAACTTTCGATAATTAAAAAAAAGGTTTAATTCTCACATTAAACTTTATTTTGTTCTCACTAAGATAGACCGTCGTTGCGCAAGTAGTACAGATTTTTCCGACAACACAAATGTTACTTGGGACGTTCAAATGGCTAAGGAAAGACAAAAAACTGAAATAAAAAAGTTTCAAAAAAGTTATTATTGTTTTCTCGAAGTTTTTTAACGGTCAAATGACAATTTGCCCTATTCCAATTTACCCTTTATCTATTCACCCTGTGTCACTTTAACCTACGTTCCAGTTCAAACTATTTCAGTTTACGCTCGTTCTACTATAATTTTGGAAAATCAGTTGAATTTTTGGAAATTTAACAAAATTTTGCTAAGTTGACATTTAAAAACAACTCAATTGAGCGAAAATTATGAATGTTAAATGATTGAGTCTTTTTTACATCTATTTACAATGTTTGTTACGTAAAATTAAACGTAAAAACGTAATTAAACGTAAAAAATTGAAGAAAAAAAATTCCAAAGTTTGAAACTTTTTCTATGAAAATCATCCCCCCACACGCCATTTTAACTACAAAAGAATAAATTTTGCTCTTTGTAACAAATCAATTATGGCAAATAAGCTTCTTTCAACCAATTTGGAACGATTTTAAGACGGATTAAATCTCCGCTTACGCGTTTAATAGCGCGAAATATATCGCGCGTTAATTGTCCCAAATTAGCCAAAATTGTAATCTTTAAACCCTCATAACTTTACGAAAAATGATCACAGGTGAAATATCTTTTCAAATTTAAGCTCAGGACAACAATGCCTTTTGAATGATCTAAAAAAATTCCGTCAAAAATGGCTAGTTAAAAAGTCGAAATTTGTTTGAAGAAAAAAAAACCCACCCCGAGCACAAATATTCCGTTACTTTCGTATCGAAAGTCGGAACAACAATTTCGAAACTTTCTTTTTGAACTTAAGCAAACTTAATGCACGCCATTTAAACGGCAGAAAGATAATGCAGGATTTCACCTGATACGAGTAGTCGCGTTTATCATTTCAGGCGGTGGGCCTACATGGGCACAGCGAGGGAAGCCATGACGAGCATGCAGGCCATGGGGAGACTGAGACTGAAGGCGGCCATGACAGGACATACTTGTGGAGGACAATGGTCCTTGTAATCACTATTTATGTGTTCTACCTGTTCGAAAATCTCTTCTCGAAGATATTTCATCATAGACACTCACAATCAGTTAGTTCAGTATGCTGCAGCTACATAATAAATAAAGAGTCAACACGTGTCCACCCCCCCCCCACAGATTTCGCCCCTAATAAAAAGCCCGCAATGAATGTGTGACGTTCGAAATGTGTCACTAAAAATAAGAAGAACGAAGTGCATGAGGGGCGTTTTAAAAACATCTCTGTCAAAACCGGATAGTTAAGAGTCCACATAAGTCCGAAAAACACCTAGCAAAAAGTAACTTGTTCGATTAATAAAATAATTTAGCTTCCGATATACCTAAGTACCACGCCCCATGGTTAATAAAATTTTGTCATTTGATTGTTAAGAAAAAACATTTTGAACGTTCAAAACGTCTTAACACAGTGTTGTTTTTACTCACCGGTGAAAACATCCATGTATAGCTCAATCAAGACCAATCATAAGATTCATTAAAACTAAAAGCAAGGGCGGATTTAGGGAGGGGGGAGTCATGGATTTACGCAATTTTTTGGTCAAATTTTTCTAAAAAGTGCCTAAGAACGCCATTTTTGGCCTGTATTTTCAAAATTTTGCTTGCGGCGCAGAAAATTTGGCCCAAATAGTGGTAAAACAGTGCTTTGGGAGAGTTCGAAAAATCAATTTGGTCCACCTAAAAACAAGGTCGACAAAATTTTCGAGAAAATCCTAGATCCGCCCCTGACTGAAACGTACTATATTTCAGGAAGAGGAGACAACAAACTTTCCAGGTATTATTTGTCAAATTCAATTGTCGTTTACAAAATAGAACAGATAAATTGCACTTTTATTGTCTAACATAAAAAAGTAAATAAATAATTAGTTATTTGTAGAGTAACTCATTTAGATACATTGGGTGGAAAGGATGTCGAAAACAAAACTTCTGTTAAAATTTCTGGTCCAATGGAGGTAAGCTACTTTTTCTGCTTGGCGATAATTAACAATGAGTTTTATTTATAACTGAATTCCATTTCCAGTTGACCAAAGAGGGCTCAAAGATTCTCGGAATCCCAAACGGTTTGTAGAAATTTGATTATCTCCATATATGACTCATAATAACACTATTTAGGCAGAAAACTAAAACTAGAAGTTTTGTCAATAATTAGTTGAACCCCACATGCAACACGTCTGCTTTTTAATTTTTGATTTGTGGAATCCTAGTGTTTATCTTGTAAGAAACTTGTATGATAGCGGAATTTTTTGTAGGATGGCCAACCTGCGATCGGATGTTTTTTATTCATCTTGCAGTTTTTGAAGGATTTTTTTAATTTCTTATATCATTCGAAAATTATTGTTGCTGTGAGCTCATGTTTAAAAAGATACTTCATATGTGGTCCTTTTTTGTAAAGTTATTGGGGTTTAAAAATCGCTTATTGGGCCAGTTTAGACAAATATTGCAAGATGCTTTTCGCACTGTAAACGCATATGTGGAGGCTTAATCCGTCGTGGAAGTCGTTCCCAATTGATTAAAGCAGGCTATAAGTTATCATTGCTACGCTACTGGGAGCCAAATCTATCACTTCCTATTTCATATGACGTGTGGGGAGATCATAAAAAGTTCTCAAAACATGAAAAATCATGAAAACCTTATCATTTTTTTCGGCAAAAACTGCTCAATAGGTTTTTTAAAGCTGTCGGAATATTCAAGGCTTCGGTCTGATACAAGCAGTTTTGTTTGTTTTTTAAATCAGTGTAGGTTGAATACAAGACTGCTCATATATTGAGGAAAAACTCTGAAGGTTCCGACTGCCCCTTAATTCACATCGAATAATTTTTAGGAAACTGAAATTTTGAAAAACTATAAATTTGGACAAAATCAAGGATCAAGGATAAAAAAATTTTAAAGTTTGATTTTAGTGAAACGATATCTTCAATGAGGCATAAAATTTTTTTGCTGAAAACTATTATTTTAATCGCCGAAAATTGATTGAATATAAAAACCGCACCAAGCAAAAGTATTCTGTTTGTTTTTTCGAAAGTCGGAACAAAAGTTTTGGTCGACCCTTTAAATCTCTGATCAATGTCTACTCAAGATCTCTTAACGGATGAGATCTCAATAAAAAAAACTGACTGTTTGAAATCATTGTCCGCGAATTTAATTTTTTTTTGTTTTTTTTGTTAACTAATAGAAGGTTGTTGTCTCAGAATTTGCGTTTGGATTTAGAAAATGCTTATGTCAAATTTGATTTTTTTTTGCAGTCTGATTTTCAATTTTTGTAAACTCAATATAAAAATTTTGCTCCCCGAGTTGAGTTTCATACAAAAAATGCTATTCGCACATTTTATTACAATTTTTTTAAATAATTTTATGCGATGTCCCTTTACAAAAATAGCTGGTCATATAATTCGATACTTAAAATCAGTGAAATGAGTGCTTGTCATACAACTCTTTTCTTACAATCAAACAATCCGTTTCTTAAAGAAACACGGGTACCAGTTTTGAAAGAAACCAGAATTAGTCTTTTCGTTTTGCTTCTTGTAGTATACAACAAATCTGACAAAAAACAAGCAATGGTTATCAGCCACAACATTTTCAATGAAAAAGATTTCTTGCAAAAAAATGTTCTTAGTTGTATTTCTGAGTAAAGTATAATCATTTTCGTTATGATTCTGTGTGAAGTTCAATACATCATCATTAGTAATCACAATCAGCAGTTTAATCGGTGGTACTATTACTGAACTTAAAGTACAGGTTTTCTAATTTTCACAGACACAACAAAAGTGCTTTGGCCACAAAATCAAAATAAACTGCTGAACACAAAACACAGCAAAGATATCTGGTTGCAAGTAGCGCAGAATGTTCCTACCACGTTTCCAGAATTTTTTCTTTCTTTTTTTGCTTCAAGTCAGTGTCTTTTTTGTCCGCTGTGCGATGATACAACTATAAGAACGCGTAGAAATGTATTGAGTTAGGCATAAACAAATCCAAAGGTCTTCAAAAAATAAATTTGAAAAAATGAAAAAAAAATTCGAATTTTCTTTAAACACTTTTTTAAACATTTTTTGCACACAAATTAAAAATATTTTGGAAAGATTTTGCCAGAGAAAAGCTAAGTGGAGCTTCCAAAACTAACTTCTCTTTAGTAAAATCAAGTTTTCTTGGCTTAAATTTTTATTTTTCATATATAACAAACGCTACTCGATCGTTTTACTCAACACAAGAGATGTTTTTGGAGTTTTTAACTGTCGGCCAAATCATGATTAGAAGGGCTTTAGTATGATAAATCACTCAACTCTGTTCGATTACTTGCGGTTTTGAGTGGAAAACAAAAAATCTTGAACAAAAGTAACATAAAAAAATCTAAAAAAATCTAAAAATGGTCGGAACAAAATTTTTTTATTCATAGGAAAATACTAACAATGCACGTTTCATTTATGGTAATCTGCGTAAAACGCCTTTCATACAGTTTTCTCTACGAATGGAGTTACATGAAATTGTATGACCAGAAAACTTCCATTCAAGAAAATGGTATGATATGAGTTTGTGTAAACTTATGTAAATGCAAAGCAAACTGCACTGTTCAATTGCGAAAGTTTCGAATAAGGATTGCGAACGACTAGTTTTGAATTAGGATTTTCATTTTCAGATATTCCAGTGGAATAAAAAACTACCTATCAATCTAGTTTCTCAAATGGGATTATTTAATAGAAAAAAAAACATAAAACATTTAATTTATTTTTGAAATTCAAGGAGTTTTAAAGTGATATAATTGTTCTCCGAAAATTGAAAATTGAAAAATAAGCAAAATAATAAAATGATTTTTTTCTGGTTTTTTTTTTGAATTCTCTGACCCTTTTCCAAATGTCTGTTGGCTATGTTTTTGATATAGTTACTAGCATGTTGACTTTAATCTAGTTAATTTAAGTGTGATGTATGGGCATGTGTTTAACTAATTCCTTGATATTAATAATTTTTCAAAAACTTTTCCTTTTTATACTCAAAGTTTGGTTCAAGTTTGGTTAGCTGCTCTACTTGCTACTTGCACAGCATATGGTCTCTTTTACTTCCTGGCCAAACTTCCTGTCTCGACTTTTGAAACTGACAATTCAATTTAATGTGTCTGGCCACGCGAAAAAAACTTCTCCAAATATCTTTGTTCTGTTTTTGAAATTTCTACAATATGTATTGCAACATTACAGATAAGTTTGTGACCGCCATCACCATCGCGGCCGGAGATCTCCTCTGCAACTTCGTGGATGGAATGGCCATCGGAACAGGGTTCCAGTCATCTGGCTCCTCCGGACTCTCCTCCGCCATTGCCGTGTTCTGTCATGAATTGCCCCAAGAGTTGGCTAGCTTTGCCCTTCTTCTCGACATGAGTGAGTCAAATGAGATTTTGGGGTCTTACTAGATGAATTTTTTTGAAGTTGTTCTTTTCAGTTTTTTAAAGTTGTTTCAGAAGAGTGCGCATAAAAACTGCCAACTGATCCAAAAAAATTGCAATTTCAGAACAGAAACAAACTATAACGTTTATTCTCCGAAAAAACTGCTTTTGACTGAAACTTGAAAAAAAGTTAATCCAGTGTTATCTAGTTTTGATACGATTTATTCTAATATGGCTAACGCGCGCCCACTTTCGAGCGCGGCGGTGAAGTGACTTAATCAAAAGGTAGGTGTTTCCAGGCGCCAACTATGATTTATCTGCGCTCGTTGTTTGCGTGCCAGGCAACATTACCCAGCCCAAACTAAATAACTAAGAAATAACTAAACAACAGTGGCTTTTTAAAAGGAACTGGGTAATGTTGCCTGGTACGCAAATAACGAGCGCAGATGAATCATAGTTGGCGCCTGGAAACACCTACCTTTTGATTAAGTCACTTCACCGCCGCGCTTTTAACTCATAGAGGAACAGACGTGACTTATCTTAACTCATCCCGCATCGGAGTTCCATTAATAAAAATCGATTATAATTGAGTTTGCTTGTCAGTGTCCACATATGTGAAAACAAATCGATTATAATCAATTCGAAATGGATTATAATATTACTATTTTTCGAGGCAACAAAATCCTTTTTTCATCCATTATAATTGATTTTTGTTTCACTTTTATGGACACTGATAATGAAACTAAATTATAATCGATTTTTTTTCCACTTTTCTGAGATACGAATTTCAACACACATAAAGTCTTTTCTACGTTTTAAACTAAAGTTGATTAAGTTAGTTACTTGTTGTTCAATGTAATTTTTTTCTGCCTAACTTTGATATTTTTGTTGCTTTTTTATGTTACTCAAAAACTGAATTTTGATCCGTTCAACAGTTTTGTAAAACTATTAGAAATATTGGGAGGGGGTGGGGTAAACTTGGAAGTGGAATAATCCGCCTTCCATTAAACCCCCCCCCCCTCCTAGCGTTTGCACATTTACAACAACCCCTCCCCCGGGTGGAGGAGGGGATGGGTTCAGGTGGGGGGTTGTTCAGGCTGGTAGGGGACGTGATCAGGTGGGGGGTGTTTTTAGGTGGGGGAGGGGTTCAGTGGGGGGAGGGGAGCAAAGGGGCAAACGTTAGGGGGATTGAAGCATAGCAAAGGGGCAAACGTTAGGGGGGGGAGAGCTTAACGGAATCTTTTTGCAATTTGAGTTTAGGTTTAGAAATGGGCTAGGCCATACAATCGCTTTGCAAAGTTTCCGCATAACCCACTTGATAAATGCAAAAATTCTTGCAAAGTTTTGCACGACGCGCAAAAGAAAAATAAAGTGGAAAAAATCCATTTCTATCTGATTTCCTACTTATTCTTAAATCCATTATAGTGGATTCCAAATGAATTATAATTTTGTTTTGGCGAGAAAAAATGGATAACATTTACAACTTTTTAGACCACGAAAACCCATTATAATCGATTTGTTATCACTTTTCTTAAATGCGAGATAGTTAGACCAGCGAACAAAACTTCGAATAAATCAGGAGCGGGAGGTCAACAGGTTTTCATTGTTTTGAAGTTGAATAAATGCGTTGAATTTTCACAGAAGTGCACTTGTTGGCCATCCTTGGGCTCAATCTGTTCTCTGCGCTGGGTGCGTTTGCGGGTCTCTACATCGCATCTGCCCTGTCAGAGCATGACCACTTCATCGGCTACATGCAGGCCATAGCCGCAGGCGTTTTTCTCTACATCGCGTTCATGGACATGGTACGTGTTCAAGACCAATCAGTATAGCGGATTTAGGGAGGGGGGATGGGAGGCGACACCCACCCCACCTCCCCTTTCGTACTATTTTAGGATATATTGTACATGGTACGTTTGAACGAAACAGGGTCTTTTTAGTGATTTGGTAGAACTCGGAAAATCAATTTAGTCGAATTAAAAAGAGGTCGACAAAATTATCGAAAAATTTCTGAAAATCTACCCCTCTTCTCCATTTCGAGAAAATCCTTGACCCGCTACTGAGACCAATGCAATCGAACTTACGTCAAAGAATGAAAGAAGGAAAGAACGAACGAAAAAAATTAAAGAAAAGAAATAAATAAATATATTATCAAGTTATCAAATCAGCGTCATTTCAAGCTGTTCTCAAAATTAGTTTAAAATTGGAGAGGATAAAAAAGGGCAACAGCAATGTCCACTAGACAAACGAGTAAAATTGCAATGAAAAAAAATTTAATTGCTAAAAAAACTCAAAAAAACTAATTTCATTTGATTGAAACTACGTTTTCAAGGCTTAAACTAAGTATAAATAAGCTGTTGTAAGCCTGCTCGCTCGCGCTTCACTCGCTCGAAATTAAAACGAAAATCAAAAAGTTAAAACATTTTTTCTCGATACTGAAAAAAAGTTTTGAAAAAGTTTAATGCCATTCAAATCACAACTGAAAGCGCTTCAATTTGGTAAATCAATCGATCCATTCTGATGACTGTATGTGGTAGCTAATTTTGCGAGAAAAAAACAAATACACACCCGAATACAAAGTTTCTCCACAATTTAAATGTTCGAAACCAAAAGCAAACGAATAAAAAATACTCCAGAAAAACAGATTGCATATTTGATCCCCTTAACTCCGTCATTACAATTAAGACAACTTGAAAACTATTTCAGGTCGTCCAATTTTGTCATTATTGACCTATAACTTATATAAGGATCTTAAACGCCAATCAAAGGTAATTTAGTAAAAGCTCTTGCAGTCTTTTTTGTTTTCACTCAACAAAATCAACGTGGTTGGTCCAATGAAACTCATTCACTCATCTGCTCAAATAAAAAAGGCGAAAAGTAATTTGTGCGTACCCGTCATTTGGAAAAAAAAACAAAAAAAATACACCCAAAAACAAAATTCCTCCAAGTTTCCTCAAATGGTAAGAACAAAGAAAAACTATTTAACTTGGACTAGTATTGAGGTTTTTGCTTAATTTAGTTATATCAAATCCTTAGCAGATATCGATTGCTGCCATTTAGCATACAACCAGTTAAAAAAAATTGAAAAACTGATAGACGAGGATGTCCAATTAAAAATTGATCAATGAAAATTACCAACTTTAAAAGATAATAGGAAAAATTAGCAGAGAAAACTTCTCATAGGGTGATCAAGTTGTAGCATTGCTATACTTATGATTAACAAAAAAGAGTTTTTTTCTCAAACAATTGACTATTTCTATTCACAAACTGTTCACAACTCAACACAAAAGCAAAAGTTCCTTGAATATTGCTTTTGGTTTAAAATTGCTCAAAGTTTGAAAAGGCGGCAGAATGAACACTATTTTTATTTAAGCTTTCACAAAAAGAGACACAATGGCGGACTGATTTTTGCCTAATCAATAAAAAAATATTGACTTCACTTTTAAATCTAAACAAAGCTCAAGCATGTGTCTGATATCCAATGAAAGTAAGGGTTGATGTAGAACAAAGACGTTTGATGATAAGATCAGTTGCACAGGTTTGATTCATTAATCGTACTGGCTAAGGAATTGGGCATTGGCCTGCTTTTTAATCGCCTCTTTTTGTTCCGACTTTCGATACGAAAGTAACGGAATATTTGTGCTCGGGGTGGGTTTTTTTTTTTCTTCAGACAAATTTCGACTTTTTAACTAGCCATTTTTGACAGAATTTTTTATATCATTCGAAAGCTATTGTTGTCCTGAGCTTGAATTTGAAAAGATATTTTACCTGTGATCAGTTTTCATAAAGTTATGGGGGTTTAAAGACTGCCATTTTGGCCAATTTGGGACAATTAACGCGCGATAAATTTCGCGCTATTAACACGTCAGCGAGATTTAATCCGTCTTAGAAATCGTTCCAAATTGGTTCAAGGATGCTTTTATGCCATAATTGATTTGTTAATAGGCGCAAAACCTATCACTTTGTACTTAATATGACATGTGGGGGGATGTTTTTACATAAAATCTCAAATTTTTTCAAATTTTTTTTTATTTTTTCTATTACATTGATATTTTACATGTTATTAATGCTCCATAGACCTTAAAAGGCAGTCGGAACATTCAGGGCTTCGCCCTGATACGAGCAGTCTTGTTGTTCCGACTTTCGATACGAAAGTAACGGAATATTTGTGCTCGGGGTGGGTTTTTTTTTCTTCTGACAAACTTCGACTTTTTAACTAGCCATTTTTGACGGAATTTATTTATATCATTCGAAAGGTATTGTTGTCTTGAGCTCAAATTTGAAAAGATATTTCACCTGTGATCATTTTTTGTAAAGTTACGGGGGTTTAAAGATTGCCATTTTGGCCAATTTGGGACAAATAACGCGCGATATATTTCGCGCTATTAACGTGTAAGCGTAGATTTAATCCGTCTTAGAAATCGTTCCAAATTGGTTGAAAGAAGCTTATTTGCCATAATTGGGTTGTTAGAAGGAGCTAAATCTATTTTTTTGTACTTTATATGGCGTGTGGGGGATGATTTTTATTTAAAAAATTTCAAAATTTAGAATTTTTTTTTCCATTTTGTTTTATTTCATTTAATTTTTTAACGTTATTACTGCTCCATAAACCTTAAAAGGCAGTCGGAACATTCAGGGCTTCGCCCTGATACGAGCAGTCTTGTTACAGTTTATTCACGTTTGGAATGAGGTACTTCTTTTCTCAGTAGTCTTTAGAACTCTTCTGATTTTTTTCTCTTAGACTATTTTTTTTACTATTGAATCCGTTAAAAAAATCGTTGACCCAAAAACTTTCTGTAAAAATAAAATCTGGATTTTAAAATAAACAAGTACTATCTACCACTAAAACAACTACCATCCCAGGGCACAACACGGGACGACCCACCAACAAAAGCGTTGAATCGGAGACGTCTATCGGAACTTGAGACTACGAGTAGTCGACTTCCACTTGAGATTCAACCTAGAGACTAAAACTCAAGATCTCTCTATAACCTAGTAAGATGAAAACATTGAATAGGCCTAAGAACATAATCCAAACCCATTGATATATCTAAAAAAAATTGTACCATAATTTCCACGGTTCCATATATAATGTTATCCGGTATCTATCCTGGTGAATTTAAACTCTTTCCTAGTACTCTTTAACTCTAGTACTACTTTTGTAGTTTCCTTATTTTTAAATCTCTTCAAGAAGTCTGACAACCTCAGGTAAATTTGTATTTAGGCTAGTTTTCCAAGCATTTAACCAGTTTGCTACGCATAGAAGAACTGGTGCCACGAGTGAGGCACAGGAAAAATAAGCAGGATTTAACTAAAAACAAATTCTAGAGTGAACGAACAAAAATCAAAGCACTGTTTTTGTTCAAAAGCAAAATGCCCTGCAATCTAGATCTCTATAATTGACGGTCAGTCGAAATTGTCAATAATTCAGACTTTATGTGTTTCTTTGTGGTAATTTGTGTAGTAATAAAGATGAACCAAAAATTTAATTAGGCTAAAATTTAATAACTGCTAAAGTTTAACAACTTGATAATTTTTTTCTAATCTCAACACTAATTTCTCTTGTCACACTCAATTGTGTTGATAAGGAAGACGTATCTTACTCCCTTAAAATTGCCCAATTTGACTGTTTTTCTATGCTTGAAAACAAAGAATAACAATTAAATCACATGAATCCTTATCAAGTTAATCCATGAAACCTCTATGCAACCGAGAGCATCATTCGTTTTTATCAACGCTCCTATGGAACATATTTTACACACTTATATGCAAAGTTAAAATCTTTGCAAGAATACACAGCCGTGGCAGGCGGTCACATTCCTCGGTAGTCCTTATATAGATTTTTAATAAATATGATGTAATTATACAACCCAAAGATTGCGACAACCAAAAAAATTGTACAATAAAAAATAGCAATATATGAAGAAGGTTATTTTTACGACGAAATGATGAATTTAGATGAAAGCCTTTTACAACACAGGAACACAGGAAAAATGTGAAAAAACAACAGTGCGACAAAATTTAAAAGCTTTAACTGCTTTTATGAAACCTAAACGCAAAACTTCTGGTCAAATTAGAACGTCAAACAAAAAAAATGCGAATCAGTGCGGTATTTCCCTGCCATGCACTGTTCCCAATGTCGGTTGCAAATAATCAACCGTAGACCCATGTGCTCGTAATGACACATGCATGAAAGTTGTGGGGGCATGAAAATGTTTTCTCAAAATGCAAAAAAGTCATCACGCTAACAAATTCGACCACGTTCTGTATCATATGCTGAGAAAAGAAATAGAACCCCATGGCTTTGACCGAAATATCTATATCAATAACGAGCGACCAAACTTTGCATTTGGCCAGCTCGATATAAAACTAACCTCGTGTGTTTAATCTTTTCGTATTCAAGTTGTCTTCTTGAAAATAGTCAAGCAAGAGTGAAAGTTTTGATGTATCTGCTAGGTAAAAGCAAGTATACTTCCCTCCACCATAAAAATAGTTAAAGTCATTGCAATTTTGTTTGGCGCCTTGAAAAACCAATAAAATTGACTGTGAACTTCATCTAGTCGTGTAGTTTTTTTGAAGCTACATAACACTTTCTGAGATGAAATTATTACAGAACCAATGTACACTAGAGAGAACACAAAATCTTTTAATCATGATGTGAGCTCTACAAAACCACAACAAGATACATGCTATTCGGTAACCAACCTATGTTTTCGGGCACTGACGGATCTGTTGGTTAGCTATACCACTGCCCTCAGAAGAGTTCACCTGACAGAAACCTCGGTAATTGTTTCGAGCAGATACAAAACTTCGTTGAGAGGAAGAAATTGTTTGTTGACGCTAATACCCGTCAATGTTTTCCATAATCCAAACTAAGATGTTTTGCGTTGATGGCTACAAGAGTGCCTTTCAACTTGAGTGAGATGAAATATTATAGTGGCAGCAACTATTGCTTTTAACTAAATTCTCCAATTTTTTCAAGACTATTCGAAATTTAGCTCATTATGATAATGGCAATACACAAAAACTTGCTCATACTATTCACGACGCGCAGGCCTGTATACTGCAAAACGAAACAAAAATTTTGAGAAAATGTAATTCATAATACCGCAACAACATCAAATATTAGAAAGGTTTCAAGAACCTATTTCTAAAATGGAAATATTATTACTCTAAATCAGATGATTCGAACACAGCGGTAGGATTGAACCAAATTGCTATCTTAAATTTTTTGCTTTCGTCAGAAAATTTTTAATTTTTTGTTTGGAACGAATTCAAATTGCTTTTACTTTATAGAGAAACTTGAATTCAATTTGCATGCTATTTGTTCACTGAACTACGCTTAGAGATTTTTTCTTACAGTACTTGGTAACAATCGAAGAAAGCTGGAAAATAAATTGAAATTACCAAACCACACAACAGATTTTTGTAAAGTAAAATAAGGAGCAACTAAATACCTTTTTCATTCTCAAATCTTATTTCAAAGTTTTGAATGGATAGCTTCAACCGAGCATTAACAAAGTTTTCTTCAAAAAACACAAATACGCAAACATTATAAGAATCAAAACATATACCAAGAAAATAGTGCTTCAAGAAGTGGTAGAACAACTTGCGCCACCAGTACCTATTGTGCAACCAGATACGTGGAAAATTATACCCAGATCATATACCCAGGATTATACCCAGACCTAAATAACTAAAAGCTGTGAGAATCACAATATAGAAAACCTCTTAAGCTCTACAATATCAATTTCAACAACAACAACAACAACAACAACAACAACAACAACAACAACAACAACAACAACAACAACAACAACAACAACAACAACAACAACAGCAACATTAGCTTGACATCAATTTAAAACAACATGTTTCTATCTCAAAGAACCATGAGAAAACACTGAACCTCTTTAGTTTAAGGGCTATTTGTTACTTTAGATAGAGTTACCCACAGTTTTAGGTAACTTTTTGCAAAAATACCCGCTGCTGATTTTCTTTAACTAGGAACAAATTGAATACGCATTATAATATTTGCTTGTCCAGTATTCAATTATTTCAAAAAACTGTCGAGAAATCGCCGAATACAAAAATTTTTCAAAATCACTTTCTATATAAAATAACGAATCTGCTTCACAAACAACAGATTCACAAGAAGTCTGTTTTTTAAGTGTATAAAAACCACTTAAGCTGCATCATTTTTTGAAAATGAAAAAATTTAAAAAAGTTAAAGCTTTTTTATGCATTGATTTTATGATAGTGACCTTTTCTGAAAAACAAAATTGGTCAAAAAATTGGAATGGTCAGAAAATTGTTATGTGTCCCAAAACACATAACAATATTTGATGTTAAATTAAAAGAAACCGATCGCTGGTAATAAAAACAGGTTACAAAGGAAATCTTTTCTGGGTAATAGTTCTAACATGTAACATGGAAACGAGCTAAATTCGTGTCATTGTTTTCCGAAAACTATGTTGGAGCAAAGAATGTTCCTTGATGCACTAAAACAGCATTTCCTCCTTATAATCATATTCTCAAAACTTACAAAAGTTGTTAACTGCGCGATTAACCCTTTTGATTGAAAAAAAAAAGTTTTTTTTTCTACAATTAGTTTTAGTTACGGTTGATAATTTTTCTTTCTGGTGTAACAAATAATGCGGTACTTATGAGTTGATACTTATACAATCAGGTCGCAAACTTGTCTATGACTGGTTACACCATAAAGAAAAATTATCAACCATAACTAAAACTAATTGTAGAAAAAACTTTTTTTCAATCAAAAGGATCTCGGAAAAACCATGTTATTCAATTATAACAATCAGCACGTTTTTCGGAGTGAACAATCTGTTGTAGAAAATCGCTTGAGTGAGAAAGCAATCAATTATTGTAAAGTGTGGTTTCCCTAAAACTAGCAGGGTTTCTTCCTTATGGGTTTGCCCACAACGAGGCCTATTTTATTCTATATGAATGTGCCAATTGTACCAGATTGGGATAATAATTGTCTAAGAAGGAAAATTTGTTCAAATTAGAAGTTTCTAACAATTTTTTATCTTGGTGAAAATTTTCAAAAACTTTCACGGTTTTTAGTATACTTCGGAAAACTGTATAACTGCAAAAAGTACTATCAACAAAAACTATGAGCAAACGAACAAAAACTATCAACTATCAACAAAAAATACCAACAAGTTATCAAAAACGACTGGTATTAAAACCTTTGTCTTTCAAATAGTTGAAAAAGCAGCATTCTTTGTGATCTAGATCATACTAAAAAATATTGAGATTGATTTATCTGCTAACAGTTTCACAATCAAATGAAAACGTTGCCGAAAAACTTACGTTCACAACCACCACTTCAAGTTTGGATTAACTCACGTTCACAACCACCACTTCAAGTTTGCATTAACTCGGATACCAAACTAAAACTTAAAACTTATACAACACTTGCAAAATTTACAGGTTTTAGTTGCGGTTTTAAATCGTCAAAAAGTTTTGCAAATTTTTGACGATTTGCAAAATTAACACTTGCAATATTTTACAAAATTTTAAAACCATAAACAGGCCGATTATTCTAGTAATAAACATGACAGGATTTAACCATAAACATCTCATGGTTTTAACCATTAATATAAGTTGATGAACATATGATCACTAAGCACCCTTATATTGCTGCTTGAATTAATGTGGGTACAGAAACTCAAAAAAATCTGCCGTAATTGTTGTTTCGAAATTTGATGAACTTTGGACTTGAAAAACGAAAAGGATAAAGAAGAAAATGTTTTAAAAACCAATGTCGTTATTTGGGATTTGTTCTGTTAAATACAAGAGCAGAAAAATGCTGCTCGGCTCGAATCAAAGGCAACTGATCATCTGAAAAAATTCCTTGGAAGCAAATTTCCAGAACTTTTCGAATTCAAATGTACTGAAAAAATACGCTGCTCATGTCGAGAACAAGAATTAATACAAATTTCTACTTTTTATTGTCCATAGGTTGACAGGATGTATATTTCCTTGACATATGATTAGTGGCAATCAATTGAAATATCGACGTTACTGAAGAAAGAAAATTTTTGAGGCTCAAAATTTTGAGTAAGGAACTCATTTTTTAGTAAACTTTATAGTTTTTCTGATTTTCTTCTCGTAGAGTTTGTTTTCCTGTTAAAGTCCATTAAAAGATTGAGGCAAATACAACCGAAAACTATATATGAAGAGAGGCTTGTTACTGAAGCCGCTTCCAACGAAATATTAGTTATTAGGAACCAGATATCTGTTGAAAACCAGATATAATTTAATTTGATTATAATTAAGCAACTGGTTTTATCAATGTTTGGCCTGATGATTTTTCAGTACCCCGAGATGCTATCGGCTCAAAGTAAACACCCATGGATTATGTTCGTGGTGCAGAACATAGGACTGATGATCGGATTTGCCATTCTGCTTGTCATAGCCCTCTACGAAGAGGACATTTGAAAGCACTCGGCGTCCAATAGGATCTCAAACTGAATTTATCATTAAATGAGGATGATGATAATTGTCGTACAGTAAGGGTATGATCTATATGTAAATAGCGTAACCACTTAGTAATAACCGATTCTGTACGGAAAGTCAAAGCTTGAACACATACATAACATACTCAAATAAGACAAACAGTTTCTTACCGAGAAATATCAACGTCTAAAACATATGTTTCCAACTGCTGCAACTATCACAGGACCAGCACATTGGTAAATGTTGCATCAATATGAAATGTACTTTATAAACAGTAACCTAAAGTTTTAAAGTTCGAGGTTTTGACTATTCGGCCGGACAACAATGATGATGATGATGGTGGTGATGACTAAAAACATTAGTATTACGATTACTGTTGTTCCCATATCTAGCGCCCCTAGGCAATTTGTACCTTACAATTGATTTGAGTACAAAAAAAGTTGTATATTTTTTCATAAGGTCAAAGTTGACAAAGAATTGATTCCGATAATGTCAACACCTGTAATTTCAAATTAACCAAATTCATTTTTTAATAAACCATTTATTACCAGCGTATTAACTATTCCAAAAAAAGTTTTCATGCAAAATTTAATTTTTTGTGTGTGTAGATTCTTTTCCGAGGAGTCGTCTCCTCTAAGCAGGTTTTCACTCTACTCAACTGCCGCAGAGTTTCTCCCCTTTAAACCGTGTAATGGCGGGGGACACTAGGACACGATATGATCCACAATCCCGAAAGGGTTATGTTGGTGGTCAGACTAAATCGGCTGATCAAAGAATTACGCAACTTCCCCCTTAATTTAGGCTCTTTTCGGCTCTCCTCTTGCGCCTCTAGGTAGTTCAGCAAATCGTGGGCACAATGAGTAAATTCTCAATCGCAAAGGAAATAAAACAATTTACAGTGCTCTTAATGAGCTAACTACTATTTGGCAACTTCTATATTGAAGCCCGCGTCCCGTTCCGTTCAATCACTCGTCAGTTTTCGGTTGACTCGATTCAAAACTCGCCTACTCTAGCAGAGCAGCGACACAACTAGTTCAACCCGGTACTAAACTCGGGTTCCAGCGCAACTTGCTCGCACAACTGTCTCAACCCGGTACTAAACTCGGGTTCCAGCGCAACTCGCTCACTAGCAATAATTGTTCTCTTCTCTGATTGAGAACCAACTACCCTTAGTAGTAGCTAACACTGTTCTCTAAGTAACTGAGAACCCACTACTCTCTCTAGTAGTTATCACTGTTCTGCAGTTCGGTGGTTGTACCTTAATCGCGTATCGTTATCTTTATTTACTTTCGGTTCGGTCAGAGGCGTACCGACCCCTATCCCTACCAACATTCACTTAACTAGCTGCTAATCAGGAATTATCAGCTGAATCAACCATTAGGTCAGCTTTAATTATACATCGGGGTGGCACTTAGTTAATCAGGACATACTGAGCAAACATTGGGTTCAACTACAAAATCAGCTCCCAATCGTATTTGACAAATAACACCTTGCATGATTTTATTTTAGTTATTCCTAACTTTTTCCATTTCCTATGAATTGGGTAGTTCTCTCACAACCGGGAATTTAACTTCCGTGATAATTGAAAAGTTTCCATTTTTGGTCATTTTTAAATTTAAGTCCAAGGGCTGGGTATTTCCCTTACCCGTGTCCGTTTTGATCCGAAAAAACACCACAAGAATTTATTTAATAAGCTAGGGCTGTCCATAATATCTTCATACCGAAACTCTCATTTCCCCTCATAGATGTTCCCAATTTTTGTCCGGGGCTATATTTTTACTTGTTTGTCGTTCTAATCGAAAGTCCAAGTGGATCGGGTTAAGCTGACCCCAATGTTTGCTAATTACAGAAAATCACTTTCGCTCGGGTACAAAAATCAAAACAGAAAATTCTCGATTTGAGGGCCTCCCCTTACCTCCCCAGGTAGGTAAATACCCCTTACGGGTCCTTACAATGCTAATTTACCGCTTTTCAGGGGTTCTGGGTGTCCTGGGGTCAAAAATGCCAAATGACCTCTTAGAGGTCGTCCAAGGTCAAATGAGGTCAAACGCGTCCAAACGTCTTATTTTTGATGGTAGATCATTCCCACTAGGTTTCATTGATATCGGAACATCCCTTCTCATATTTTCGAAAATATTGGGTCAATTAACATTTTTCCCTAAAATTGCCATTTTCACCCCATAGGAAGTTCCGGAGAGGATTGGGTCACTAGGGGTCCCCCTACTGGGTTGGCCCCTCCTTCGCATTGGTGCATTAAAATCACAAGTCAATTATCACTATCAGGTGTAAATAGCCTAATTCAATTTTCAAGTGCTAATAGTTTCCGACGTAGCCGCCGGATTGGGTCCAAACATTAATACATTATAGGTCTTCCCCAACCTACCATCCCCCCAAGTTTGAGCCTCCTAGGATTATCAGGGGTTGAGAGATAACGAAAAGTGGGTTTTGTTTACATAGGGCGTAAAACCGGAATTAATAACCGGATGCGTTCAAAATCCCGGTGGTGAACTTCCCTCGCCTAGGGCTACAACATATTCCAATATGAAGTCATTCTGACCATTAGTTACCGGTTTACAAAAAGTGCGTTTTCGGAAATCATTATCACTCCCCCCCCAAGGGTCCCAGGGGTCTGGAAAATAGCATGCCCGGCTAAAATCATCTCTATTAGTCACCCACCAATTTTCATAAGGATCGGACCAGTGGTTCCCCATTCGGGGGGGAGGGTTTCCAGATTTTTTCTGCGCTTTTCCAATTTTTCGACCTAGAGGTCAAATTCAAGGTGCAAAGTCCGATTACGATTGTTTGCTCTCAAACTCAGCTTATCTATCACTGAATTTCATTGCTACAAGTTCATACAGTCGGTTTACGTTAAAATCAAATTTCGCAATTTTCAACCATTTTCATCATGAATTACCAACCCTACGCTCAGGTTTTGTTTTTTTTTCTGCTATACTACACCGCCTTGTACTACTCTCCAGTTTTCGACACAATTTATATGCACCACCGTTTACGTATTGCGACGCAGCGAACCGCTGGCTTCAGTTTCCATAGACTCTTACATAATCAATTTATCTATGTTAGCACCAAGGGTTGCTTCCTTGAGTGAAGCAACTAAGAGTCTAAGAAAGATTTTTAAACGCGTTGTGAAATACCTCCACCCTTCTATCGAAACAATAAATTAAACTACCAAGATTTTAACTGAGTTTCTATCCGTCTTACTGGTGGAGACGTTTCTCAAGCACTTATAAATGTCGCAAATGAGATTAGAATGTGAGAGAGGGAGAAAGAGTTTTCAGTTTTACTCACTGAACTGAACTGAACCCCGTACTAGTTCACCGACCTCTTGTTTCAGGTCTCTTTCATCGCTCCTCCTGTCGTTTCCATCTGTCTACGAGGTGCCGGTAGTCCTGCGGCACAGTCCAGTTATCCGACTCCCCCGTAGCATCTGGAGGACGCCAACACTGCTTCGGGACCTCGCTCTCCGATGCGGCCGAGCTCCGGTCAACTTCATCATCGCCGAACAAAGACAGCTTTTTCCATCAATCGATCAAATTGTGGAAGTAGGCGGACTTTACATCTCTAGGTCCCATTTCCCTTCTACTGCCAAGCCACTCTCGGTCATCGTTTGTTCGGAATCGCTTGGATGATCTGAAGGAACCTTCTGATCTGCTACCCGCAAGCAGATTTTGACATTCGTCCCATACTTTGGTAGACTTTCTGTGTTCGCACGTCGTTTCCGTCATCTCCTGGCACATTTCAGCCCAAGTAATTTTTGTTTCGTCCATGTTATTGTCATCTGGCCTTTGCACGGTTGCAAACATCATCTGTCTTTCGGCAGAGGCATTGTCCCCACTTCTCAGAAAACCATCTGCAGTCTCGTCCTCGTCAAAACTAAACTCATCATCGTCAGTCCCGTCTAAAGAGCCCTTCGTTTTTTCATCGTTTCCGCCCGGAGCAGTCGTTATTTCTCTTCTCCCCCGTCCAACCATCGCGAGTACGCTTCGCTTGCCGTTTGTGTGTGACAGCAAGAATGTAATTGGGCGACTCAAAATTGGAAAGAAACGGAGAAATAATCCAATTCCACGCGTTGACTCCCCCACTTCAATCATTTTGCCACTCGTAACCTCGCCTATTACCACAGCATGCTCTTCACTATGCTCATCGACCAATTTCTCATTTTGTCCCATCTCCGTCGGGCAGACGCGTTCTATTGAGTTGTCGTCGGGTTCGAAATTCCCCCGATCACCTTCCCTTACACTCGTTTTCCTGACCGCTTCTTTCGGAAACTTCGATGTCGACTCGCTCGGTGACGTCGTCAACCATCGCCGATTCGCCAATTCTGATCTCAGTCATTTCTGTGCCAGATCCCGCACCCTCGTGATAAACCAGCACCGTGTCACATGAGTCTGTATTCGCAGCTGCATTGGCACATACTCTGCCTGAATCCGTTCCATGTCGGACCCGAAATCTCGGTCTCCCAGGACATCTGAATCTAACCTGAATTGGACTTTTGTACTTCGTTCAAGTTTTCAGAACTTGGTTCCTCATGTCGAAAACGAAATCTTCGTTCTGTTCATACCAAACGAGTCCAAGTGTTAGATCAACATCCAGTCCAACGACCACCAAGACTTCGGTCCTTCTGTTAAACTGTCCCAGCTGCAGCACAATCGATGCTCTGCCAACTACTTCCAAACTGACTCCTTTTTTTGTCTCGAGAATTTCCTCGGCCTGTCTCAGGGGCATCTCTGATCCAATCGACCGGTAGGTTTTGTAGCTTAACAGGGTCCATTCAGTGTCTGGATCCAGTTCCACTTTAGCAGCCCTGTTGTTGACGTAGCCATTCGTGAATGCTCTGATGGGCATCCAATACCAGTCGTCCGTCTCCACGAGAATTGATTCACTCACTTCTTTCCCCGCATTCTTGGGCGCCACAACTCGTGACTTCTTCACTTGGCGTCCCACCACCGGCTTGTCATCTCCGTCTTTCCAATCTCCTAAATGTGTCTGAGACTCCTCTGCGAGTTCAATTTTCTGTGGCCTTGGGCACGACTCCCATTCGAATGAAACCGCCGAACTTGGTTCGAAACTCGTGAAACTTTCTTTGACTGCTCATCATAGAAACTTCCTAAACATTCATTCATCCATCGTGTACTCGGAACCATGTCCGTGTCCATCTCAGTCTCCCCAACTTGATTTCCACCGAAATTAATCCCAACACTTCGACATCTCGGACATTTCCGTCACATCTCCCAATCAATCTTCCGTTGAACTGCAGTATAGCTGGCCGTGGCTGCAACGTCTGGTAAGCGTCAAGTCGCATCAAATTACCCGCAATCTCGTCGTCAAGTTCGTTATCCATATACACACCATTGGCGAACGCATTCACAAACCTCCTGCGAGTTTCAACGGATCTGGTTCTCCGCCCTGCATTCGATTCGACTTCCGTTGCGACCTTAATTTTACCCTCGCTAGTTACAGAACCGGAACATTGGGTCTCAGCGCGTGCCGTAAGCTCTCCTTCAACGCTAAGTAGTCTTGATGTGATGCCATCTTTGCCAACAGGTTCTGCCAATACACCCAGCCCTTCGTGGATCGGCTCGGCTAGCTTGGTTTTGTCTTTTCCTTTGCTCGTTGCTCTTGGAACCTCGGGGTTTCTGCCTCCGTCAAGCACAATTTCGAAGTGATGTGGGATCATGTCTTTGCAATCTTCGGTGATCACCTGAACTGTTTCTTCCCTTCCAGTCCGTAGCACCCCTCTGGGACGCTCGAGGAGCATCCCGTGTAGTCCTTCCAATTATTTGAGGCTCAGAACCACGTCGACTTCTATCTCAGTATCCGCCACCACAACAACATCCAGCCGCTCGGTGATTGTCCCAACCTAGACATCCACTTCTGCCTGGCCCAAAACAACAACGTCACTAACCTGATCGTCCCAGCATTTGTGAATTTTTCCATTGAACGCCTGAAGCTGAGGGGAAGATTCTAGGATCATGAAAGCACATACATTCATCATGTGGATTGCAGTAGTCTCTTCCAGCTCCATCCGAACTAGGAGGTTGTCCACGAACCCATCGATCAAGTGCAGCTTCGGGTTAAACTCGGTTGGCACTTCAGCCGCTTGCAGCATCATTCTGCTGCCCGATGAATCGTCATTATCACTTCGTCTCGAGTGAGTCGCAGTCGTTGAATCGGGTTCGACCGGCGTGGTCCGTTTGCTATCCATACCCGTACTCGGCTTCTTCTATTCTTCCGCATTCCACATCGATACCTTCTTTTTTGTCCCAATCGTTTCTTCGTCCAGTATGATCATTGATGTCTTTGGTAGTTTCTCAAAAACTACTGGCGTCGGCTCCATTAGTCTGCTCTCGTGACACAGCGCTCTTTTTTTGTGGCTTACGAATAATTTGTGACACTCCGCAAGTCCCTGAGCACTTAGGACTACATCTGAATCGAGAACTCGGTTACTGACAACGATCAACATGAAGGTTCCCTCAAAGCTACCGAATCCGACTCTTGTTCTGATGTATCCGAGGGCCTCGACCTTTCGTTCTTTTCCACTGAATGTTCCTTTCAACTTTCCATTGAACCTCCGAACAGCGTCTTCGCACCCGAAGGGTTCAAGCAAACCTTCGAATATCAAGTTGCAATCTGTCCTATTGTCAATCTCAATGTCCACTATTTCGTCACACACACTGCCCCAAACGAAAGTTCGTCCCTTGTTAGCCGATTCCGATCTGGGGGCAAATTGTTCTCCTCCAACTTCTCCTGTCCGCACTCTGGGATAGTCGGAGGGAGCCATAATCTGCCTCATTCTGCTTTCACTCAAGGGACTGCCAATCTCTTCCAGCAATGGCACTGTACTATCGCCTGCATGAATACAGCGCCGCTGATAGTCAACCCTGATTTCTGACTTTCTTTTCAGCGTGCTGAGACTGATCAACAAGGGTCTGAACAAGTTCTCCTCAACGATAACTGCTATTTTCTTGTTTATTGCTCCTATCTCCAACTTCATGATTGTCCGGCCATGAATGACAGCACCGTCATGCCTTGGACCGCAGTAGTTCCTCAGTTCCTTCCTCGGATGCATCATTCTAAAATCGACGTAGTTGATCCAATTCGAATAACCCACACTTCCTAAGTTGGTTCTTAACAGAAACAGATCGTCTATTCTCGCTTTGAATAACACTTCGCTTGCATCTTGATTGTCTCGATCCATTTTCTTCTTCGTTGTTCGGTCTATTCGTTATTCGTTCTAATCCAAAGATCGTTATTCGCTCGATAAAGAAAGCCCACCCAGGAGCGCCAATGTAGATTCTTTTCCGGGGAGTCGTCTCCTCTAAGCAGGTTTTCACTCTGCTCAACTGCCGCAGAATTTCTCCCCTTTATACCGTGTAATGGCGGGAGACA
Organism: Symsagittifera roscoffensis; assembly: GCF_963678635.1. NCBI lineage: Eukaryota > Metazoa > Xenacoelomorpha > Acoela > Convolutidae > Symsagittifera > Symsagittifera roscoffensis. The sequence goes on from NC_087064.1 coordinate 30,064,095, forward strand.
CTAAGACACGATATGATCCACAATCCTGAAAGGGTTATGTTGGTGGTCAGACTAAATCGGCCGATCAAAGGATTACGAAATTTGCCCCTTAATTTAGGTTCTTTTCGGCTACCCTCTTGGGCTTCTAGCTAGTTCACCAAATCGTGGGCACAATGAGTAAATTCTCAATCGCTCACTGTCTCAACCCGGTACTAAACTCGGGTTCCAGCGCAACTCGCTCACTAGCAATAATTGTTCTCTTCTCTGATTGAGAACCAACTACCCTTAGTAGTAGCTAACACTGTTCTCCAAGTAACTGAGAACCCACTACTCTCTCTAGTAGTTATCACTGTTCTGCAGTTCGGTGGTTGTACCTTAATCGCGTATCATTATTTTTAGTTACTTTCGGTTCGGTCAGAGGCGTACCGGTCCCTATCCCTACTAACATTCACTTAACTAGCTGCCAATCAGTACTTATCAGCTGAATCAACCATTAGGTCAGCTTTAATTAAACATCGGGGTGGCACTTAGTTAATCAGGACATACTGAGCAAACATTGGGTTCAACTACAAAATCAGCTCCCAATCGTATTTGACCAATGACACCTTGCATGATTTTATTTTAGTTCTTCCTAACTTTTTCCCTTTCCTATGAATTGGGTAGTTCTCACACAACCGGGAATTTAACTTCCGTGATAATTGAAAAGTTTCCATTTTTGGTCATTTTTAAATTTAAGTCCAAGGGCTGGGTATTTCCCTTCCCCGTGCCGTTTTGATCCGAAAAAACACCACATGAGTTTATTTAATATGCTAGGGCTGTTCATAAAATCTTCATACCGAAATTTCCATTTCCTCCCATAGATGTTCTCAATTTTTGTCTGGGGCTATATTTTTACTTGTTTGTCGTTCTAATTGAAAGTCCAAGTGGATCGGGTTAAGCTGACCCCAATGTTTGCTAATTACAGAAAATCACTTTCGCTCGGGTACAAAAATCAAAACAGAAAATTCTCGATTTGAGGGCCTCCCCTTACCTCCCCAGGTAGGTAAATACCCCTTACGGGTCCTTACAATGCTAATTTACCGCTTTTCAGGGGTTCCGGGGGTCTTGGGGTCAAAAATGCCAAATGACCACTTAGAAGTCATCCGAGGTCAAATGAGGTCAAACGCGTCCAAACGTCTTATTTTTGATGGTAGATCATTCCCACTAGGTTTAATTGATATCGGACCATCCCTTCCCATATTTTCGAAAATATTGGGTCAATTAACATTTTTCCCTAAAAATGCCATTTTCACCCCATAGGAAGTTTCGGAGAGGATTGGATCACTAGGGGTCCCCCTACTGGGTTGGCCTCCCTTCACATTGAAGCATTAAAATCACAAGTCATTTATCACTATCAGGTGTAAATAGCCTAATTCAATTTTCAAGTGCTAATAGCTTCCGTCGTAGCCGCCGGATTGGGTCCAAACATTAATAAATTATAGGTCTTTCCCCAACCTACCATCCCCCCAAGTTTCAGCCTCCTAGGATTATCAGGGGCGAGAAATAACGAAAAGTGGGTTTTGTTTACATAGGGCGTAAAACCGGAAGTAATAACCGGATGCGTTCAAAATCCCGGTGGTGAACTTCCCTCGCCTAGGGCTACAACATATTGCAATATGAAGTCATTCTGACCATTAGTTACCGGTTTACAAAAAGTGCTAATTGCATTTTCGGAAATCATTATCACTCCCCGCCAGGGGTCCCAGGGGTCTGGAAATTAGCATGCCCGGCTAAAATCATCTCTATTAGTCACTCACCATTTTTCATAAGGATCGGACCAGTGGTTCCCATTCCGGGGGGGGGTTCCAGATTTTGCGCGCTTTTCCAATTCTTCGCCCTAAGATAAGCTTAGTTGCTCTAAAACTAAGCTTATCTATTACTGAATTTCATTGCTACAAGTTCATACAGTCGGTTTACGCTAAGTTACTATAGCAATGTAATACAGTAGAATCACCAATTCTACAGTGTGCATAAATTAGTCCTCGATACACTAATGTTGGAATTTTTTCCTTTTAGCTTAATATTTTTTTTTCTCAAAAACGCTAAAAACTCTTAAGTTTTTGTATGGTATGTTTACGTATGCCTTGATCAATGTCTGATAGTTTAAAAATTCAAAGTTTAAAAATTATCATCGTTGAAAATTTTGTCAAAATTAAAAAGTTCTTTGCTTTCCTTATATCAATTGTGTAATACCTTATTTCAGGTCGTTTTCTAGTCATGTAACTTCAAGACCGTCCAACTTTTGATGACTCTAGCTTAGAGTCAACCAAGGTCTCCGTCACTTGCTTTCAGGTCGTTTGCTATTCATGTAAATACAAGGTCAATTGTTGCCAAAATTTAGAAGTTCTTTTCTTTCGTTATATCAATTACGTTCAACCTTATATAAGGTCGTTTTCTATTCATGTAAATGCACGACCGTTCAACCTTTGATGACTCTAGCTTTTAGTACACTAAGGTCTCCGTCACTTGCTTTCAGGTCGTTTTCTATTCATGTAAATGCAAAACCAACCAACCTTTGATGACTCTAATGGTTTTCTAGTCATACAAGTATAGAAAACGACCGGATATATCAGGTTGTCTTACTCAATTGATTTTGGCAAAATTTAGAAATTCTTTTCTTTCGTTATATCAATTGTGTTAAACACTATATCAGGTCGTTTTCTATTCCTGTAAATGCAAGATCGTCCAACATTTGATGACTCAATTGGTTACACAATTGATATAACGAAGGTGAAGAACTTATAAATTTTGACAAAAATTTTCAACGATGATTATTTTTGAAACCATACAAAAAACCAAAACCATGATGAAAAAACCATGAAAAAACCAAAACCACGAAGGTAAAGAACTTATAAATTGTGACAAAAATTTTCAACGATGATTATTTTTAAAACCTATACAAAAAACCAAAACCATGACTCAAAACCATGATGACTCAAATTTTTAAAACCAAGTTGACTCAAAGCTAGAGTCATCATCGGTTGAACGGTCTCGCATTTACATGAATAGAAAACGACCGGATATAACAAGTCGCTTTACACAATTCATATAACGAAACTAAAGAACTTTTAAATTTTGAATTTGCATTTACATGAATACAAAACAAGAGTCACTCGTTAACTAGAGTATATGGCTTTGGGTCATCATGATTTTCTAGTCATACATGAATAGAAAACGACCTGAATAACAGGTCGATTTACACAACTGATATAGGTAGAGTAAAGAATTTTTAATTTTTGGCAAAAAATTTAAACGATGAAATTTAAAAGTTATTTATTTTTGTTATATCAATTGTGTAAAACGATCTGTTTTATCAGGTCGTTTTCTTTCAATGTCTATCAATTGTGTAAAACAGGTTGTTTTCTATTCATCTTATATCAATTGTGTAAAACGACCTGTTATATCAGGTCGTTTTCTATTCATGTAAATGCAAGACCGTCCAACCTTTGATGTCTCTAGCTTTGAGTCAAACAAGGTCTCTATCTCGAACACAACTCAATCATTTTCAGATATTAAATTGAGAGCAAAAAAATAAAATTTTGGTTTATGGCGAAATACTTATCATACAATTTTCAAATATGGAAAAATGCTTGTCATAGAAATTTCGGGATTTTAGAACGGTTGGCCGAAAATGGACGTCGTAAAAAAACGCAAAGGGGGATACAAGAGAGGGGCCGAACCTCTTCCTCACCGTTCATATATTCTACCCTCAGGCAATCCTAGTGGGTGGCAAACCCTTTTCAGCAAGTTCTATCCTTTTTCTCTGAATGGGTAGTAATTTATGTGAAAAGTTGTTCCGACTTTTGAAGAAATGGCAAAGTTTGCAAAATTTCTCAAATTATTGCCAGTTGAATGAGAAAACTCAAATTATTGCCAGTTGAATGTGAAATTTTGTTACGCTAAAATTGATAAATTTTCAAATCCTAACGTTTGCAGAAGTTCAACCGAACAAAAAAAACAGCTGAAAAAAACCTCGATAGACAGAAGTTGATTTCAAAAAAAAACTGAAGAAAACGCAAATAGAAACCAAATATTGCTCATTTTCAAGAATTTATTGTTTTTTTTGTGCTAACCTATGATTTGGTAGTTTTTGATCAATTTTTTGCGTTTACACAGTCTACATTCTGAACTTGCCATGTTTCGACTGTGCTCAAATTTCATCGACTAGCAACTTAAATGAATTTTCATGGAGATGCCTCATTTGAATATAAAAATCACTAGAGTGGTGAGTTTCAATTTCAAAATTTCATTTCTGGTCTCCCTTTTTGTTACAAAATTGCTTTGGGCATATTGATTTGGATAAATATGTTTGGGAAACATTTCAAAAATTTTCTTTTTCTTCTACCCTAAAACTCTTGCATCTCAAATTTTCGAAATGTTCTCCCTGATATTTTACCTTGCGATTAACACTTCCTTGGTAGATATTTGTTGCTGAGCAGATTTTTTTCTCTTTTTTTAAACTAACTTAGTTCTTTAATTTTAAAATAATTGAAACTACCTAAATTTTAAAAAAAGAAGTTAGACTGTGAAAAACCTAATTTCGGACTAAGTGCTCGACATATATTTGACTTTCTTGACCAAAATTGGGTATATTTCACATTACGAGGCCAAACTGTCTACTGGATAGGCGCACAATTTGGTTTCTTTATGTTCCTGGATTCCAGAGACAAGTTTTTAAACACATTCAAAGTGGATTTGATATAAAAAAACTTCCGTGCACTTCGCGTACAAGTATCTGTAACGTAAATTTTGCAGCATATTAGTTTTTTCGCAGTTTTGCAATGAGCAAATATAGTTTGTTATTCCGTATTCCGGACATGTAAACAGATTCCCCAACAAATTCAACAAGACTTCTCGTATCAGGGCGAAGCCCTGAATGTTCCGACTGCCTTTTAAGGTTTATGGAGCAGTTATAACATATAAAAAAAAATTAAATTAATTTTTTTTTAAATTGGATTTTTTTTTAAAATCATCATCCCACACGCCATATGAAATACAAAAGGATAAATTTCGCTCTTTTTAATAAATAATTTATGGCAAATAAGCTTCGTTCAACCAATTTGGAACGATTTCTCAGACGGATTAAATCTCCGCTTACGCGTTAATAGCGCGAAATATATCGCGCGTTAATTGTTCTAAATTGGCCAAAATGGCAATCTTTAAACCCTCATAATTTTACGAAAAATGATCACAGGTGAAATATCTTTTCAAATTTAAGCTCAGGACAACAATATCTTTCGAATAATAAAAAAAAATTCCGACAAAAATGGCTAGTTAAAAAGTCGAAATTTGTCTGAAGAAAAAAAAACCCACCCCGAGCACAAATATTCCGTTACTTTCGTATCGAAAGACGGAATAACAAGCATTAGAGGATTGTTATTGTTCCGACTTTCGATACAAAAGTAACGGAATATTTGTGCTCGGGGTGGGTTTTTTTTTCTTCAGACAAATTTCGACTTTTTAACTAGCCATTTTTGACGGAAATTTTTAATATCATTCAAAAGGTACTGTTGTCCTGAGCTTAAATTTGAAAAGATATTTCAACTGTGATCATTTTTCGTAGAGTTATGAGGGTTTAAAGATTGCCAATTTGACCAATTTGGGACAATTAACGCGCGATATAATTCGCGCTATTAACGCGTAAGCGGAGATTTAATCCGCCTTATAAATCGTTCCAAATTGGTTGAACGAAGCTTATTTGCCATAATTGATTTGTTACAAGGAACGAAATCTCTATTTTTGTACTTTATATGGCATGTGGGGGGATGATTTTCACAAAAAATTTCAAATTTTAGAAAAAATTTTCATTTTATTTTACTTCATTTCATTTTTTTATGCTTTTACTGCTGCTCCATAAACCTTAAAAGGCAGTCGGAACATTCAGGGCTTCGCCCTGATACGAGCAGTCTTGTTTTGTTTAAAACAGTCCTGGCGTTAACAATTAAGAGCTCTAGCTAGATTTATTATATAGCAAATGCGGAATTTAAAAGCTAGGTTTAACTATTGTTCGAGGAATCCAATAACAAATCTCAAGATTGGATGCATAACATTTCTCGACAATGCATCCAATCTGCTAGAAACAAGCGTGCGCCACTAGTAGTTTTTATCGTGCAGAATAATGCCACTTGAAAGATTGGTGCAATTTGATGTGCCACGGATACTCGCACCGTGAGGATGTAGCGGTTAGCATGCGATAATTGCTTTAAATGCGTGTGCTATTAGACCAAAAGTATATTAGACTCAACTTTCTAATAAATTTGGAAATCACTTGATTAAAAATTTGGCTTGGTGCACGCTGTTTGAAGTTGAAAGTTTGTGTAAGCAGAACGTGTAATAGATTTTCTGTAAAATTCTTTTACATGGGCATGCCGGTCCCTGTGCCTTGTTATCTATTGTTTGTCAAACGAATTTTCTCTGAGAAAACACTTAGTCAAGTTAAAACTGATCTGCATGAAAAAAAATTACAATTGACTATTCACATGTGTACTGTACAGAACACCTAGAAGTACGGAAGGCTTGAGCAAGAATAAACTTGGGCAAAAACTACACTGGCTACTTTTCTCAACCCCCACAGAATCTCTTAAAAATGTTTTTTTTTGCTATTTTCTCTCAATAACACATCAGAAAAAAATCAATGCATCAGAGAGGTTTGCTATCAAATCAAAAATCAAATAATAAGTATCATTGTGTTTTCTTGTGTTCTTTCTTGCTTGCTCACTGGCTGTTATGGGAGGGAAAGTATTTCGTCTGCGACACCAAAAATTGTATACCTGTCTGTTGGCTGCCTGCTTATGTGAGCTCGCTCGAGACCCTTTTCATAGTTTTTAGGCATTTTTAGGTTTGCAGGCATTTACCGATTCTAAATTTTGCCTGGGATTTTGGCCTTGTTTTTTAGCAAAATTCTTTGAAAACCAGCCCTGGACTCTTAGACTGATCCAGGAAAGCCAGGGCAATCCTCGTAAGACTTCGACCTTGTTTTTTCCTCTAGCCAAGTCTGGCTCCTGAGATGGTTCTGGGTATAGACTTCTATGGACAGGTAAGCCGAGAAATTAAAAAATTGTCGAGAAAGTTCGAAAAAATGATATTTTTCAAAAAAAAAGTTCTGAATTTTGTCGCAATTATTTTTTCCCAGCCAAGGGTGTTTTAACGTAAACAACAAATCTGCAATTGATTTTGACTCCTCATTTAAAGAGTTAAACCTAGATAACCAAAAAATGTGTACCCGGAGAGCAGAAAAAAAATGTTATCGGATTGCCGAAAATTGTTTTTTTCTCCCGGATAGACAAAAAAATTTTGTTCCTGAATAGCCGATGAAAATTTGACAATGTCTTCTTTATAATGGCATTTGAGACTGATTCCTGAAATCAAGCCGGCATGAGGTCTGACCAGACCAAAATTTTGCAAAAACTGAAAGATCGAGGATTCAAAACAAGTAAATTGAAGGTTCTTAAGTCTGTTTAATTATATCTTATGACCCTATATACATATCAGATCTTATTACTTACTCACCCGATATGTTACTTCATGTTCTCGACTTGCGTATGGCTTGTGATAGCCGTTGAAACACCAATCAAATCAAAAAATTTTACAAAAATTAATTATAAGCATGAAAAATGGATGTTTCAGTAAGAAAGAGTTCCAAACTCAAAATAAACACGTAACCTCTCATAAATTTAGGCAGTGATCACACTTTGCCCGACTCAATTTATAAATGGATTTGTAAAATTCGCAGAATCCCTTCGCATGACCATATTTGGCACGACTGTACCTCGACCAGGGGATTGATGTTTATTTAGTACTCACCAGCGGATTTAGGGGGAGGGAGACGCTCCCCTCAGGGATTCGACCCCCTGCCGACCCAAATTTCCCCCTTTGAACTATTATGAGACATCCATTTCTGGCTCACTGACCCTAAAACTTTTCGATGGGGGACTTCGGGACTATTTTTGAGGGAAGAGCGCGCTCCCAATAAACGCAACTTTTTGGTCAAAGTTTTCCAAAAAGTGCCTAAAACCGCCTTTTTTGGCCTGTTTTTTCAAAAAAAAATCCGCCCCTGTTTAGAGTTGCACTTTTTTGCTATCTAATTCCATGAAAGCAAAGCTGCTACACAATCAAATTGTTTGTGGTCTCTAGTATTTTTTCTTTCATAGTTTTGATAACAAAAAAAGATATTTTAATTGTTCCAATGAAAGAAGTTCGAATTTTGTGACGAATTTGCCTTATAGTCTTATGTTGTTTCGGTTGTTAATAACTATACCAAGATTTTTAAAATTTTATTGGGCTATCCGGAAATTCGTTTTTGGCGGAAAATTTTTAATTGATACTCTTAGACTGAAACTTTTATGCTTGAATTTGATGTATTGAAAGTAGCCAATCAGATTCAAGTGGCACTTCAAAATATTCTGTTCATAATTTTTAGCAACCAAAATAAATTAGCCAAATAAACCAAAAGTTTAGTTTTTTGTGTAAAATATTCACATTAAACTCAAATCGCCTGATGATTCTGGTCCTGGCTAGAAAATCAGGAAATAAGTTCAAAAGGGAAAACATTTCTTCCACCTTCTTTTTGGCTCAAATTGGCATGCTTAACTAAAAATCTGTGAATTGGTATTAGAATGATTACTACTTTTATAACGACCAGTTATACATTGACTTCACAAATTACAAAATTTGGGCGGAATAAATCAAAGGACCCCAAAATAGAAGTGATGACTTAACAAATATTTTGGTGCGAATGCAATACTTCTCAAATGTTCATTGGTACTCTCTTTCATCAGACACAATGGGAAATCTTACACTTTTGTTCACTGCGTTAGTTCCATTTTCAACTTTGTCCGAATCAAGTCCCATTTGCATTGTCACTCCTTCGCTAATCGTTTCATACTGGCTTTGAGATTGAGTACGAGATAGTGACGACTCTATGTAACTGCTTAATGACGGCCGGGCAATGTTGGTTGCACTTCCGACGCTAAACGAGTCATTGACAAAAGTCCTGTTGGCTTTCTCGCTAAAAGTCGAGAACTTTCGTCGAGGACCTTGAGAGAGGATGCTCTTCACTTCCACTTCGTAACGTCTTTCGCACTCATTAATAAAATGTTTTGCTTTTCCTCTTCGAGTAAAAAACCTGAAAAATAAAAAAGGGCTATTTTCTTGGGGAAGGACCGAACAGGCGGAAAAACTCATGGGCGAAGGACCGAAAACAAAAACAACCGAATGTCAATTATTAGAATAAATCGATTGCTGTTCAACTAAAAGGAATTAAATGAAGCAATATTTGCTTCTTTTATAACAAAATCTTTGAATTACAAAATTGGTTCAAATTTACCAGCGATCAGTGACAATTTCAAAATTTTGCATATTTCTGACGTTTTTATATTCGTCCAAAATTAATATTAAGTCCCTGGAAATGCTTACTTTCTATCAAATTTTCTCGCTTTTTCTACTGAATTTCTGAAAACTTTGAATTACTGATATCTGATTGGTTGATTTTTGTTTTTGCTCATTCGGTCCTTCGCTTATGAGGGATTCCACCAAGAAAAAACAATATGAAAAACATCAGGCAGAGATTATGTTGAAAATTAATGATAACAAGACTGCTCGTTTCAGGGCGAAGCCCTGAACGTTTCGACTGCCTTTTGAGGTTTATGGAGCAGTAATAACATTCAAAAGTTCAATGAAATAAAACAAAAGAAATTTTTTTTTTCTAAAATGTGGATTTTTTTTAATGAAAATCAACCCCCCACACGCCATATAAAGTACAAAAAGATAGATTTCGCTCCTTGTAACAAACAAATTATGGCAAATAAGCTTCTTTTAACCAGTTTGGAACGATTTTTAAGACGGATTAACTCTCCGCTTACGCGTTAATAGCGCGAAATATATCGCGCGTTAATTGTCCCAAATTGGCCAAAATGGCAATCTTTAAACCCCCGTAACCTTACGAAAAATGATCACAGGTGAAATATCTTTTCAAATTTGAGCTCAGGACAACAATACCTTTCGAATGATAAAAAAAAGTTCCGTCAAAAAAGGCTAGTTAAAAAGTCGAAATTTGTCTGAAGAAAAAAAAATCCACCCTGAGCATAAATATTCCGTTACTTTCGTATCGAAAGTCGGAACAATTATGATGTAGAGAAGTGGATTTTGAATGGGTGGATGTCAGCTGACATGTAACTGGAACACATATGTTCACAATAATACGTTTGGTCACCGTGCAAAGTTTCATTACATTTTGACAACGTAAAATTGATTTTTCGAAATAAAAATCAAATGTGGGGGAACGTGAAAAGAGCTCATTTTGATATCCACTTTGATCGACCAGCCGAAAATTTTTCGAAAGACTTCATCTGAGGAAACTTTGGTAAAGTTGGGTCTCCGTCAGTAGTGGATTTAGGGGAGTTTGGGCGGACGTTCTCCTCCCCCCTTCGGATATTCGACCACCTGTTTATCCAAAAGGTAGTACTTGGTACTATTTGGTACTATTTTTAGAGCTTCATTTGTGGCTGGCTGACCCAAAAACTTTTTAAAAGTGCCTTCGGCCCCAATATATACTATTTTTGAGGGTAATATATTTTTTTCAACGATCTGAAGTTTGCACTATCCAACGGGATGATAATTATGTGTTGTTTGTCATGGGTATAAAAATATCAGATACTTTTTGCTTGAAAATGGTGATTTGAACAGTTTTATTTTGAGAGAATTGAAATGCGTGAGAGTTTTTCAGCTTTCTGTTGAAAAGAATTGTGGTCGTCACAATAGTCTGGCTGGCGTCATTTCTAAATGAATTGAGGCTAGCCAATTTTTTCCAAACGTTGTTTTATTAGATGCATGTTTTTTGCTTGGTACTTGACATTGCAAGTGGGACCTAAGTTTTAATTTTTCATTCAAATAAAAAATTATGCAAAAAGCAAAATGTTTCCCTTTTTTCTCAATGATTTTAATTAAGCCGCCCCCCCTTGAGAGCTGATAGCCCTTTTAAAGTAGTTTTTAGTTGTATTGACTGCCATTTGTATTAGTATTTTTTTCTTGTATCCAACCCGAGATTCGACGCCGAGATTTTGAAGGCCTGCTTTTGTGGGTTCTCGTGTAGCTCGCTTTACTCATTGCTTGTCAATATTTGAGCAGACCCGTTTCTTTCTCTTCTTCGAACATCGGGTGAATTGGTAAATTTGATTGCTCAAGACCAAAAAACGTAACCATGGTCGTGTTCTCTCTGCGGATTTAAATGCAAATTAACTTAGTCGCTTAGCCTCGAGGGCCTGCTTGGCCCGTAGGTTTTTCGATAAGAAACGAAAGCAAACCCGCTATGTCCAGACTGTCTATACACCATTTCTGTTTTTGGCAAGTGTCTCTATTTCCTCAGCTATTATTTGTCCAGTTTTCACACCTTTCTTTTGTTGTACTTGTTGTTTTTGTTGTAGTTTGGACTGTATTTCTGGTATAATTAAGCTATAAGCAAGCACAAACAATCTGAATGATGCTTCAATTGGAACGTTTTTGTTCCGACTTTTGATACGAAAGTAACGGAATATTTGTGCTCGGGGTGGGTTTTTTTTCTTCAGACAAATTTCGACTTTTTAACTAGCCATTTTTGACTGAATTTTTTTATATCATTCAAAAGGTATTGTTGTCTTGAGCTCAAATTTGAAAAAATATTTCACCTGTGATCATTTTTCGTAAAGTTATGAGGGTTTAAAGATTGCCATTTTGGCCATTTTGACCAATTTCGGACAATTAACGCGCGATATAATTCGCGCTATTAACGCGTAAGCGGAGGTTTAATCCGTCTTATAAATCGTTCCAAATTGGTTGAACGAAGCTTATTTGCCACAATTGATTTGTTACAACGAACGAAATTTCTCTTTTTGTACTTTATATGGCGTGTGGGGCGATGATTTTCATAAAAATTTTCAAATTTTAGAAAAAAAAATTTTCATTTTATTTTATTTAATTTAATTTTTTTATGTTATTACTGCTGCTCCATAAAACTTAAAGGGCAGTCGGAACATTCAGGGCTTCGCCCTGATACGAGCAGTCTTGTTATGTTTTTAAAGGCAAACTTGATTTATCAGGGCATATGCTAAACTGATAAAAAATGTTTTTATAATTAATAGGTCGTTTTAAAAATTTTACATACTAAAAGGGTGACTTTCAATTTTTATAGTTGCAGGGAAAATTGGATGGCGGAGGTGATAACTTGAACCCCAAGGAAAATGTCCTGTTTCTTATAGAATGCTTGCTTATGGTAGAAAAGTTCAACTGTTTCAAATTTGATTTATTGAAATCAGTTTTGAGAGTACTGAAAAGAACTGGAAAAAGATAATTTCATATTGCACTCTTCATTTTGAGCTCATGAAGTAAGCAAAAAATTTTTTCTCAATACCCAGTTTTTTTTCAGAATGCGGCATTCGCATTACGAGGAAAAACCAATGAAATGGTTTATTGTTTGCACCCAATTGAAAAGTTTTTGTGAAATCAGAATTTGCGTGAAAAAAAAACAACCAAATTCAAAATTATTTTCACCTACGGTGGTCAGAACAATAGATATAACATCTTTGCAAAAAACGTTTTACAATGTTTTTTCCATAATATTTGAAGATAACCATGAGGTTAAAGCTGAAGTTTGTTTGTTTAAGATCAAGGATCTTCAAAAGAGAAGATCAACTTGCAAGCTGATGAGTCCGTGGCGTATGTTTTGTGTACCTGCATGCAATTTTTTCTTAGTTTTCTAAACGAGGATTTATATTATCGCACTTGGGAGCTCAGAAAAAACTGGATTGCGGATACAAATGAGACTACCTCTCCTAAAAATTAGAAAACAATAGTTAGTATTTGCCCTACTGGCTTAATTATTTATCAAGATTTTCTGGGAAATATTGGAATAAAACTTCTTCATTTGACTTAACTTGATATTTGCCAAACAATCTTCTTCTGAAATGTCTTTTTATTTTCAATAAAAACTACCTACAAAACTGTTTCTTAAGGCAGTTGAAAAAACACTGAAGTGAAAAAACGAAACGACGGCGCTCACAGTCTACTTCCGATGACGAAAGTTTCAGGTAACGAGCAAAACGGCAAGTAACGACTAAAAATGGTGGACCTCGAGCCTCCGACCTTTCGATTAAGAATAGGTGACCTTAGCAATTTTTTGTGTAAAGAAAGACTAAGTTTCCTTTAGCACCATCGCACAGATCAGGTTCAGCATTAGTTTAATTAAGCGGGCAACATGCCCTGTGCCAATTCACGCTCGGGATAAGCCGCATAGTGTTACTTGGTGCTCAGTTGTTTTGTTCAGTCTTGCAGTCTTGTTCCCATTTAAGCACGCTTGTTTTGCATTTTCCCGTTTAGATGAACTTGTGGTTGCTATGTTAGAAACTTCGGCGTGTGGTTTTCGACACATGCTGGCTTCGAACGATGATTTTTTAATTACTCCACGTGGAGCGATTCTATGTGATTCGATTATCTCCGCTATATTTGAAGCTGATATAAATGTTCTGTTTATGTCCGTGCGCATTAATGGCAGTCTGCAGTTTAGTGTTTGAATCTTAGTCTGTGGTTTCTCGTGGGGAATAAATTTTTCCAATGATCGGTTTCAAGTTTTGACCTTGATCGTTGCTGTGACGAGATTCTTAGTGACGACAATTCTAGTTTACCAAAACTTTTTAATTTAATAAAATCAACATTCAAATTCGTGTAGAAAAAATATGTCATCTCATGAAGTCAAAAATCTGGATGCGTTTGCAATTGCTATTTAGTTTTCCGTTATCTAACGCTTCTCGAGGGTTTGATTACAATTTTAGTTTCCATTCATTTCAGATTTTTAATTGTTTCTTACATTTTTAACTGTAATGCTGTGTTCTGTTTTTCAATCAAATGATATATTTTTTTCATGTTTTTTTTTTGTGTTTTGCTTAGAACTGTTCTTAATTGGGCTGCTAATTGAGCTAACTGTGCAATGAATTTTGCAAATAGTGAAATGAGCCGATAAAAGTATTTAGTTCTTCAAAAATTTTTGGTGTTGTCATCTTTCTTACTTGCATCAGTTTTACTGAATAGTGGTCTTTTTCCATCGCTATTGATTTATAGCCGGGATACTCTAAATTTTTTCCATGCAAACTTAAATTTATCTTGTGGTGTTGTTAGATTTGCTGCGTTTATTTTTGTAGAACTGTGTTTACTTTTTCTTACGTGCGTTTCCTCTAAGTCTTGTGTAAGTGACAATATATCGTCCACTAATGCGTCGGTGATTTTTCAATCTGTTAGTCCCAAGTTGATTGCTTTTTGAAGTTTTGTGTGCATGTCAGTTTTTCTAGCAGTGAGCATGCCTTACGAAAAACCAGTGTTAAAAATAAAAATTCTTCTTCTTCGCGTACTCTGACGTACTATTACGATTTGTGATAGTAATGTGAATAGCATCTTTTCCTTATGAATTTGAGGGTAGCCAATTGTCTCTAAAAGTTGATGCATTAGACGTAAATTTTTTTATTGTTAATTGACATTGCGAGTGGGAACAATATTTAATTGTTTTCAACAAAAAACACGCAATAAACAAAGTTCGGAGTTTCATTTTGAGACGAGCATCTTATTTAACTTATCCTTTGAACAACTTTTGAACCAAAAAACGAAATTGAATTATCTATGCTAGTCAAGCTTATAATTTTTTTTGACGGTTTGGTTCCTAAAGAAAAAATAGGTTTTACAAAATCAATTTTTTCTCTGACCCATTTTTATTTTCTTGGTTTGTATTGACGCAACAAGGGAATAATTTTTAAAAAGTTTATATCAACGGAAAGAAGAAGCAGCTAACAAAAATTAGGCTCAAAACTGATTCTATATTGTGACAAACTATTTACACTGGCTTATTCGTAAAACGACGCAATTTTTTGTGATTTCTTTTTTGTGTTATCATTAAAAATCATTCTAAGCATTTGTAACTTAACTAGTAGTGTTTCAAACATGTAGAGTTTTTTCTTGAACGTGTTTTTTCTGGAACTTTAACAGTTTTCTCGTCACTACTCAAGGAACAAAAATGATGGGCGTATTTTTCGAAATTGCCTCGAGGTAGGCCATTTAGTTCTATAAAAACGTAACTGGACGCTCAATACATTACTTTGTAGTTTACTTCTAAAAGAGAGCAGTAAAAAAAATTTGCATTTTTTTAAGATTAACATAAGTTTATAAAATGTTCTTCTAAAAATTTCGTCATTTTTTTTATTTTTACTAAAAACATAATGCACTACTATACAAAGACTACTACAGTGCTGATTTAAATTATCCGGACAAAATGAACAAAAACTTAAATTTTCAAACACGTTTTTCTCGAATGGGGCTAGGATAAGACAAAAAGTGAACAGAAGAAAACTTGTTTAGAATTCTATCAGAATTATTATGGTGCAATTTTTTCTCCGAAATTCTCAACCAAAATTTTACCCCAAAAATGGGTCATTTTGAATTTTTCCAATAAATTAAGAATTAAGCTGAAACTACTGTGTTAATTGATGAGAAATATAAATCACAAGAAGCCACTTACACAACCCAAAAAAGTTCTAGAAGGGTTAAATCTCCAAAAATGTGAGTAAATTGTTTAAAATTTGCTTTTAATCAAAGATTTTGGGTTTATATAGTAAAAATCACGTTTCTTGAATATCAAGCAAAAATATTTTCTCTTATACTGGTTTTTGGAGACTTAAACATTCTACAACTTTGTTGGGCTGTGTGTAGGCTTCTTGTGATATATATTCCTCATCAATTAATAAAGTAGTTTCAGCGTAATTCTTGATTAATTGAAAAAAGCCAAAGTGACCCATTTTTATGGTAAAACTTTGGTTGAGAATTTCGCAGAAAAAATTGCTTCATATTAATTCTGATGGAATTCTAAGTAACTTTTGTCCTGTTCATTTTTTGTCTAATCTGAACCCAATTTGAGTAAAACGTTTTTGAAAATTCAAGTTTTATTCATTTTTTCCGGATAATTTTAATCAGCACTGTCCTAAGATAATATGTATACAAAATAACATACTACTACAATAAACTACAATATAGGCATTAAAGAGAAGTCAAGGCATCCAAAATCAAAGTTAGGAACGTTCTAGACTTCACCCTGATACGGCCAGTCTTAATTCATTCTCCGAAATGATCATTCGACATGGCTATCAAAATACATTTGAAAAAATATTGTTTTGGTGTAACAGATGGAAGAGAATATGCATACCTGTTGAGAAGGTAGGCATGGAGACTGAATTGAAAGGTGAGCACAATAATGAGTACTATAGTCTCAACTTTGGAGCTGACGGACTCCCCACAGTTGCGATACACAGCCACCAGACACCCGTAGTTGATTACCATTGCAGACAGGTAGGTAGTCTGACCCAACAGGTACTGAAATAATAAATACTTTATAAGAATATCCAGTTTCTACGCAATTAAGCAAAAAAGATTGTTTATGATAATGAAAATCTTTCCACTGAAAACTCCTTAGAAAACGCTTATTCTATTATGCCAAAACGTTGCCTGCGACATAAAAAGCACGAATGGAAACATTGAAAAAAATAATTGTGCAGAAAATAACGAAAATAAGGCAGCTCATGTCTTTCAAATGATTAGACTTGTCCCATTTGTTTCTCAAGGCAGCATTTTTTGAAATTCTACCCATTTTTCAACTTACAAAATTAAACCGCATGTTGAAAAATATAAAATTATTTGTATAAAACTCGATCATATCCTCTAGACAAACTTTTAGATCAACTATGAAAATTCTCCTTTTAGAGATAATATGGATTCAAGTGCAGCCCAGATTTATACTAAATTATTAATTTTATTTTAAAAAAAGGTTGAAAACACAAAAATTTAGGTTATTAACAGCATTCGAAAGCAATCCTGAATAAATACTGCTAAAAACAAATTGTATTTGTGCGTTTGTTTGAAAAACCATACTTTATACAAACTTAATTTTCAAAATTAATACGTGGCTGGGGTGGACATTCTACGGTTGGCCACTCAGAAGAGGAGATAATAAGGTTGATCTCTACTTCTCAAGTTTAAAAGTTTTACGAGCGGAGTTAACCATGACTGCTCGTCTATCAGGGTGACCGACCTGGATCAATTGAGCAACCTCCCCCCCGTATTGACCAATTGAGCTATCTCCCCCCAAGCAAAAACTAAGACACCACAAAAAGGCGCCAACAAACGCAATTAGATGGTTGATGTGTTTATGGCACGCAATCAATTGATCGACTGAAGTTAATTTTATAAGAGTATCGAGAAAAATTTTGAAAAAGAAAAAATCGAAAAATTGAAGAAAAAAAATTAATTTGAAAAATTTTGTTTGGGCGACTCCTGCCTCTCATTGAGGAAAACGAGTATCACGCTTAGTGCTCTGAACTAGTATCTGAATACCAAAAAAGCTCTCTTCAGCACCTTACTATTGTACGCAATAGCTTTTTTCATTTAGGACAGAAAAAAGTCGCTTTATGTGCCTCAGTTTTATTGATTTTGTTTTCACTCTGAATGTAATTTTTGAGCTTTGATATTGTAAAAGTTGGCGTTCCATATTCGTTGGAGAATCTCGTTCATATTATCATATCATTCAAACTATTTTCAAGTGGTTATAAACATGTCTGAAGTATCTATTGAGCTATCTCCCCCCACGCGAGAATGGGGGGGGGGGGGGGAAGATTGCTCAATTGATCCACCGACCTTTTACGAGACCTACTTTTTACCAGAAAAGTTATAACATGAACCTTTCACCAGACTCGATAAACAAATTTGATTGACAGATGTAATGACGCCAATCAGTCTGGTTACAGAAATTGATTTCATGGTTTCTCAGCGAAGTTTTGTTTGTTCTATCCGCTTTCTTTTCAAATCTTTGATTAAATTGATCTTATCTTAAGTGAGTCTTTTTTATTGTGGTCTGGTGAAAAGTCGGTCTGGAAAAAAACTTAGCCCCGTCTATAAGAGAAAACCACTGAATATTCAGACTGACATTTCAATGAACTCCGATAGTTTTGGTTTTGACTATAGAAAAATATAAGATTGATACATTTTGGATAGCTGCTATCAGATAAAAACAGCTACAACTTGAGTCATATAATACAAAATCATAACCAATCAAAAGGCCTGAATTCAACTCGGAACATTTTTTTATGCTTTGAGCGTCATAGATAAACTCATTGAGTTTATAAGCGAGCAGTTCACATAGAAGCGAAGCACCTTCAGAACAGTGCGTAGCGCACTGGAATATTCAGCTCGATAGGTTCGATCTGCGTTCTACAACTGTAATTAGAAATTATTCTAGAAAAAAATCTGAAAATTCACCCAAAGCGAAAGCATGCACAAAGTGAAAGTAATAAATTAAATGAAAAAAAGTTTCTGCGAAAATCCTCATCCCACGCGCCATATAAAGTACAAAATGATAGATTTCGCTCCTAGTAACAAAGCTATTATGGCCAATAGCCTGCTTCAACCGACTTGGAACGATTTCTAAGACGAATTGAATCTCCGCTTACGCGGTAATAGCGCGAAATGGGGGAGGGTTCTCATGCTTGAAGGACCGAATGCTTGAAAAATTTCAACCAATCAAAATCGCTAATCGTTCTTATTGGCTAAATGCCTCTACCACAAAATCGAAGTCAATATTAACAGAAAATGTATTAATCAGTAGAAAATAATCAAAAATATTACAAATTGTGGGTAACAACCGCAATATTATTCAGATAAACATCAAGAGTTATCAGTTCAAGTTCATAAGAGTTTCCCAGTCTTCGAATTTTGGCGTTCAACTGACGCCACTTAAATTTTTGAGCCGGAGGTTTTTCGCCCTTTTCGATCCGGCCAAAAACTAAACGCATTCGTTTTTCTTGGATTTTCAAATAGTAAATTATTGTCCAAAATGACGGTCTGATCCTGGCTATTTCACGATTCCAGCTTGAATGCCAGCTTTCGCAAATATTGGTTGTTCGTAAATTATAGGGTCTATTATAAACATTCCACATTCCAATCTTCATTTTTTTTATCCAAAAATTTTGAAAATAATTCAAAAAATCTCGTAATTTTGGGGAACAATTGACAAGTACCTGTATATCTTGGCGTCCAACAAATCGATGGTAATAACTGACCACTAAATTAGGTGGAACAAATCCCAAGGCGAAAATTTTTCGCGCAAAATTTTGGAAATTTGTGTTTTTTTTTGTGAATTTGAGTGAATCCCATGATTTGAAGTTTTCGGTAAATCGCTTGGGTGTAATGAAAGTAGCAGCCATAATGAATAGTGTATGGTAAGACATTAATAACTGCAGCAATAAAACCGAGTTCGAAATTGGAAATTATGGTTTCAGGATAAAAAAATCCCAATTTTTTCGAAAATTTTCTCCTGTAATTTTTGGAGGATATATTCGTACTGACTTTGTTGTTTGCCTTTCAATAGGGCCCAGCACACTGGTATTTTTCTCTCGCCAATCACTACAAAAAAAGTGTAAATTTGGTCGTAGGGCTTTGGGGCCATTTTAAAGGTTCCGTCGCATAAAATTGTGTCAGTTTTCAGCAGAAATTCGAGAGATTTCTCAGTACCAAAAATTGCAACTCCGATAGCTTTGTTCAAATCAGGCAAAAATTTTTCATTTTCTGCAGAAACTGCCCAAATTCCTTTGATTCTTACTTCTAAAAAATTTAGGGGGACGGCCGGCAAACATTTCTTTCTTTCACGCGATAAGCTGCTCTTGATTTTCCGATATTCTGGCGGCAAAAATTGAGAATTTTGGGTGTTTTCGATAGCTTTTTCGTAAATTTGTTTTAAACTGACTGTTGGATTTTGTCGTAATAAGTCAAAACATAACTCTCGGAATATATTCGGAAATAACTTTCGGAAATAAATTCAAAGTCTGGGTCATGAGGATGATTTTCGTCGTAAGATAATATTGAATTTTGCTGAATATTAGTTGAAAGTTTTGCGGAGCAATTCGTGCATCTATAATAAATTTTCTTTTTTGATTTTCCACTTTTCATAAATCGGTATCCTTGAAATATTAAATTTGTTCCAATCCGCCTCCGGTCCGGCAATATGTGAAAACTCATCTGCTTATTATCTAATCGGCCAATATTAACACTAATGGCCTGGATTTATTTTCTTTCTTTGAGATTTTCGCGATTTATTTATAGATTTTGAATACTCAATTCTGATTGGCTGAAAGCAAGCTAAAATTAATTTCAAGCATTCGGTCCTTCAAGCATGAGGGACGCCACCCGCGAAATATATTGCGCGTTAATTGTTCCAAATTGGCCAAAATGGCCATCTTTAAACCCCCATAATTTTACGAAAAAAGATCACAGGTGGAATATCTTTTCAAATTTAAGCTCAGGATAACAATAACTTTTGAATGATTTAAAAAATTCCGTCAAAAATGGCTAGTTAAAAAGTCGAAATTTGTCTGAAAAAAACCCACCCGAGCACAAATATTTCGTTACTTTATAGTTTAGCCATAAACAAGCACAAACAATATGAATGATGCTTCAATTGGAACGTTTTTAGGTTTTTAAAGGTAAACTTGATTTATCAGGGCATATGCCAAAATGATAAAAAATGTTTTTATAATTAATAGGTCGTTTTAAAGATTTACATACTAAAAGGGTGACTTTCAATTTTTATAGTTGCAGGGAAAATTGGATGGCGGAGGTGATAACTTGAACCCCAAGGAAAATGTCTTGCTTCTTATAGAATGCTTGCTTATGGTAGAAAAGTTCAACTGTTTCAAATTTGATTTATTGAAATCAGTTTTGAGAGTACTGAAAAAAATTGGAAAAAGATAATTTCATATTTCACTCTTCATTTTGAGCTCATGAATTAAGCAAAACTTTTTTTCTCAATACCCAGTTTTTTTTCAGAATTCGGCATTCGCATTACGAGGAAAAACCAATGAAATGGTTTATTGTTTGCACCCAATTGAAAAGTTTTTGTGAAATCAGAATTTGCGTGAAAAAAAACAACCAAATTCAAAATTATTTTCACCTACGGTGGTCAGAACAATAGATATAACATCTTTGCAAAAAAAGTTTTACAATGTTTTTTCCATAATATTTGAAGATAACCATGAGGTTAAAGCTGAAGTTTGTTTGTTTAAGATCAAGGATCTTCAAAAGAGAAGATCAACTTGCAAGCTGATGAGTCCGTGGCGTATGTTTTGTGTACCTGCATGCAATTTTTTCTTAGTTTTCTAAACGAGGATTTATATTATCGCTTTTTTGAGCTCAGAAAAAACTAGATTGCGGATACAAATGAGACTACCTCTCCTAAAAATTAGAAAACAATAGTTAGTATTTGCCCTACTGGCTT